>NC_053493.1:250104437-250149437 GCF_905171775.1 Rana temporaria | reverse complement strand
CTCGTGTAATCGATGGGAATTGTTAGCTGATGTGGTGTGAATGGTATCCTTCATGGCTCATTGCTTATGAGCCTCTCCCAACCCTTCTCAGTGTACACTGCTGTGTATACAAGTAGAGCAGAGCTCCATGCTCCTCTCCAGTAGTATGACAGGAGCTCTTTGCTCCCATAAGACAATACCTGTGGGGCATCCCGAGAGGCCGGTATATAGTAATAAACCATTCATAGATCTTGTCTGGAGTGTACTAATTATTTGCTCAGGGAACACTGAGTAGAGAGGGCTGCTATTGTTTCTGGGTTACACCGATTAGGATGTTCAATACAGACTCACAACCTGTCATAAAATTCTCCAGGATTACTGAAAGACCACAAGTGCCTAAACACTGCCATACACTATACAATCTGATTGTACAACCTCTGTACAATCTCCCTTAGCTTGAAATATGAAGATAAACCTAGGCAATCTTTTTAATCAGTATCAAATCAGGCAAGCCCTTACTACATAGTAGATGGTAACTCAAAA
The DNA here is from genome assembly GCF_905171775.1 of Rana temporaria. Lineage (NCBI taxonomy): Eukaryota > Metazoa > Chordata > Amphibia > Anura > Ranidae > Rana > Rana temporaria. The sequence goes on along the minus strand of NC_053493.1, from coordinate 250,148,915 downwards.
GAGATTGTACAATCAGATTGTATAATGCATGCTCAGGACGCTTGGTTTGATAAATACATATAGTATTAGTTGATTAGATATCATTGCTAGGAGGGGGTTACCTATGCCAAGAGCAGCATGTGTATAATTTGTCTGCATAAAGTCAAAAACATCCTGTTGCTTATTGATGAAGGGAATGCTGCCATTTGTAGTTCCACATTAACTGTCTATCATTTGTAGACCCACATTAGTTAAGTTTATTTTATCTACAGTTCATAAAGAAAATCTAGAAGTCCTGAACAAAGTAAGGATGGGGTGGTTACCGATAGCAACAACTAGCTATATACTGACTGGAACATGAAATCTGATTGGCTGCTCCCCTATTGCTCCAATCTTTAGGAATCCCCCCCAGATTTGGGAATGCTCACATAGCGTGATTGGTGATGCCCTTTATTTTTACTGGAAGGTAGAAAACAAGATCACAAGCCCATAACTGTTTTATAGTCAACAATCAGTGTATTTACCACAAAGCAAACAGCGCCTGGTTTGTATTTACTGTCTCTAGATCTCCTATCAGGCATAAAGTAAGGCTTTATTGCATTAAGATTGCCTTAATAATGTACCCGGCAGTAATGTGCTATTGAGATGTGTTCCATTATACAAACCATTCCTTTTTGTGACAGAAAGGATGCAAGATAACAGGAGCCAGGAAAAAGGGGACATTGTTTTTATAGAAAAAGGGGGGCATTGTTTTTTGTTTTTATAGAAAAAGGGGGGCATTGTTAAATAAATATAAAACCAAACTCATTCTTCAACAGAGTATATTGATCACATCCCTGTTAATTTCATACTAATGGGCAATCCCTTAAATGTAGATTGTGATCTGAACACATAGGGGGGTCTCACTGCCCTATTATCACCATAGCACTTGACTTCATCAATGCAGGAGATCAGCCACCCCTGAGCAATAAATAGCTGGTAGTAAGGGGACTGGAAGGGGGAGGGAACCTGGTGTTTATGTGGAGACTTCGGTTGCTGTAAATCCATCAACAACTCAGACAGCTAAGAACATAGTAAGTTACCTAAGCACAAATTCCTGGCTCGTGCGCATGCGCGCACAGGTAGCAACCAGTTCTTTAGGAGCAGGTGAGATGTTCCTGTGCAGGTAAGAGAAGGATTTGTTGAAGCTGGTCGTATCAACAGGCGGTTCCCTCAGTCTATCATCACCCAGGGATTAGAGGATGTCCATGCTGGCCAGGATGGGGGATTGGCAGGTGAGATGTCACTCCACTATTTATATGACATTTTAAGAAGTGCTCCTCTTCAGTGACCCTTGGGTTATTAATGAGTATGTGTTTCCTGATTCTACCAACATTGTCACACTTTTTTATTTACTTTTTTTAAGGCAGCTTATACTGTACCACTGTGGATCTAAGGCCATGGAGGTGCAGATAAATGTTTGCCTTTGTCTGCTCTCATGGACTGTTCCTGTTCATTAAAAATACAAGGCAGGTGAGGAACAGAGCAGGATAAACCGCCCTGAGCCACTTATTTTTCTGTAGGGTGATAGGTTGGATAGAAAGGTGAATGATGTCTGCTTGGAATTCATTCACTCTACAGGCAGGCCACATTACTATGAGTTTCCATGTGGATTCTTCTCTATATAGTGCATGTGACTATAGAGTCTTTATACAAAGGGGTGTCCTGTACACTGCATAGTATATGTGCATTGCTTGTTATGTATGTGTGCTGTAATGCATGTATTTCAGAGCTTGTGATTTATTTTCATATACAACCATGCTCTCTCAAGGGCCTCTCAGATGTCTGTAATATCTATCTATCTATCTATCTATCTATCTATCTATCTATCTATCTATCTATCTATCTATCTATCTAATATACAGTGCATTACATATATATGTATAGTATACAGTATATATATGTATATATATATATATATCATACAATACATTATATATAGTACAGTACACACACACACATATAAATATATATATATATATATATATATATATATATATATATATATATATATATATATATATATATATATTACACACAGACACCTGGAGCTTCTCTCTCTCTCTGTGTATATACACCTGAGAGGCCTCTCTCTCTCTCTCTCTCTCTCTCTATCTATAGATAGATAGATAGATAGATAGATAGATAGATAGATAGATAGATAGATAGAAACATTATATCTATCTATCTATCTATCTATCTATCTATCTATCTATCTATCTATCTATCTATGTATGTTTAAATATAAACCCAACATTTTTATTATGGGTCATTGGGGTTACACCATTATATATACACACACACACACACACATATATATATATATATATATATATATATATATATGATGTGATGCATTGTACAGTATAGTGTGTTTTTGGAGCTTTTGGTTCCTTTTTATGTAAAATACTTCACTGTGGAGGGCCCTACATGTGTCTGTGTGCTATACAAAATAAGTATGTTTTAGAGCTTTTAGATCTTTTTTTTATATAGAGCACTACACTTTGAAGGAGCCTACATGTGCCTGTGTACACTATAAGCATATTTACATGTGTGTATGTCTATCCACATACATGTTATGTTTACAAGAGATGTCAAGTTGTACACACACTGATGTCTGTAGAGATAAATCTACAGTTCAGTTCCTGTACCTTGAAGGTGTTTGTACACTGCTTGCTTATATACACACACAGTTATATATATATATATATATATATATATATATATATATATATATATATATATATATATATATATATATATATATATATATATATATATATATATATATATATCATGTATGCACAGTGCATATATATGCTTGCCCCCTTATTTTCCACTTGTATGTATAGCAGGTATATATTCAAAACCAGGTTTCTATCCCAAATAAAAGACACATATATGACTTTGTTCAAATACATTGGTCTGACAATACTTTAAACACTCTATAATATAGATTACTATCACCTGCGATTCAAAGATAAAATATGAGGATTATTTTAATATCACTATTGTGCTATTTAGTAATATCCTTTACTTGATTGTATTCAAGCATGGCATAGTAAGGCCTACTTTGTTGCTTTTGGTGTTTGGCTGGCATAACTGTTTATTTGAGTTACTAGTCTTTGTTATAATAGGATCTGAGTGATGTATCCGTGGCACAATACATTTGTATTGTATATAGTGTTGATATAAAATGTTGCCACCACTCACTTTTGTTTTACCTGTTTTATGCCAGCTAGGTACTATCACAATATAAGTAAAGTTCAGCTGTTCATGGGGGGAGGGGGGTAATAACTCATGAATTATCATCTGCATCTCAATGAGGCTTGCACAGGATATGAATCTATTTTTTATTATATATAGTGTTTATTTAAAATGTCGCCACAATTCATTAATATCTGCATACCAACTATGTAGTATCCTGTTATCAGTAGATAGCTGTTCAATGGTGGTAATAATACACTAATTTATATGCATCTCAATGAGGTTTGCACTGGACATGTATATGTTTTTTTTACATATAGTGGCTATATAATGTATTGCCACCACTACTTTATATCTGCTGCTATGTAGTATCAGGTGATCAGTGAGTAGCTGTTCAATGGTAGTAATAATACACGAATTTCTATGCTTCCCAGCAGGCTTGTACTTGACATGTATATTTTTATTATCTATGGTGTCTCTGTGTTGTCTCTATTAATTTATATCTGCATTACTTATACCAGCTATACAATATCACTTATTAGTAACTTTAGCTGTTCAATGGTGGTATTATTAGTATCTGCATCTCAATAAGGCTTACACTGGACATGTATAATTTGTATTATCTATGGTGTTTTATGTTGTCACTATTGATTTACATCACCAGCTATACAGTATCACGTTATCAGTAATCACTGAGCTGTTCAAGGGAGGTATTAATACAAGAATTAGTCTCTGCATCTCAATGAGGCTTGCACTGGACTTGTATATTTAAGAGTTTCACACTATTAGCAGGTCCTTGATGCAACTACTCCACCCAAGAAATGTTAATGATGACTCTTTTAATGCAAAGGCTATTGATGTGCTCGGTGGTGTTAAAGCGTTCTTTCACACTCTTGCTAACCTTCACACTGCTCTGTTTGATCCTAACGCTAATAATTCGCATTCAATTAGCTGGGCGGTCATGGTAATCTTGTTGATGTGACTGTGGGCCCCGTCTGACCTCAAGTGGATGGCGCTAGCTCCAGCTATAGAGCCCTTTTCACAGTGCCAACCTATTAGCACATACACTAAAGACTAATCTCAACTTCATTTTAACTTCAATGAGCTAAAAACAACTATTTGGACTAGACAAGTGCAGGTACAATAGAAGAGAGCACACTGTCTGTAGCTTAGCAAAGACCTCCTGCATCTTCATGACATTGGACTGAGTTGGACCCTATTGCACGTATTCATCCATCAACAACACTGGGTGGAAGTGGAACTGCTGCCTGGTCTAACTGCTGCCTGGACATGGAATAGAAATAAAATGACTGTGGAGTGAAAATGAAACCTGTTGGGGTTTATTTACTAAAAGACAAATAGGCTGTTCACTTTGCAAGGGAAGTTGCCCTTTGCAAAGGGAATTTTCCCCAGAGCTTAGTGAATTGGGTAAAATTTCTCTCTGCACAGAATACCGAATCACATGAACAAAATAAAATACAAATAAAAAAAATTCTGCTTGCACCTGATTGATGATGGAAATCATTCAGAGCTTCATCCCTTTCCTAAGCTCTGGGGGAAATTCCCTTGCAAAATGCAATGCCACTTGCAAAGTGTACAACCTATAACCCTTAGTAAATCAACCCAAAAAGGGAAAAACTCATGCAAATAAAATGCTCGGAGAATTTTTATTTTCTCTAGTCGGCAGCTTGTCCCAGTTGCATATGAGTCCAGTACAATTAGCCATTAAAATGAACCATTATACTAATGTCAAAGTGAAACTGTTCATTAGATGGTGCATAATTTTCTCATTTCACACTTTCCCAATATATTCATTCACCCAAGTAGAATATCAAATAGGACACAGGCTTAAAAAAAAAAAAAAAAAAAAAAAAAGGGAGAGTCTCAGGTTGAAAATGTACAATAAGGGTCCTCCTAACCTTTTTGTATTGAATTTTATTGTAATATTGTAATTTTCCTTTAATATGTAAATAATAAAAAAAAATAGAATTAATTCATGAAGCCAGCCTTCTATGGAAATAGGACTTTCTGATATTTGGTTGAAAAAATTATCATAATACATAATATATTTATTATAGACACTGAGGATACTTACCCAACATGCGTGTACCTATCTTGACATTCTGACCAACATAAATGTAATTTCAATGCAAAATAGATTTTTTTTTTTGTATGTGTTTATGATGTTGTTACTTGTCCTGATACTTTAAGAATAGAATAGAGTAGTTACATTGCTCATGTTTGGCCAGATTTTTTTGTTTTCTATGTTGTAGCAGCGTCCTTCAGAGCAGGTTCTTATGTCACCTAGCAATTGGGCTATTGTTGATATGCTAATAAGGTACTTAGGGCTTGTTGGAGAGAAGCAGGAAAAAAAAAAGAGGCAACTTTCCACCATTAGAGGGAGATATCAGAGCACCAAACACTGCAGCAGCCTCACTCTTTCTGTACAACACACAGGGGCTCTAGACTTTTGTGGGGACAAGGGAGAAAGGAGAAGAATTTCTCTTCCCAAAAGCCCATGAAAATGCTTTGGAAACTGACCGACAATATCAAATACGAGGAGTGTGAGGTAAGGGTTAGGAGTCTGAGATCACTTTCTATGCACAGATTTTAGAACTTGAGCCTGACTTCCACATTCTCAGTTGGGGTATCCTGATCTCCATTGTATGATGGACTTCCAAACTGCTTCTCTTAGCAAGCAAACATTACCCCATTTCACTATAACTATGCCTTTTGAGTGATTGGCTTTTAATATAAAACTGGTACTTTTATTTGAACACCAACACTGTTCTGAATGTATTTTATTTATTAAAACATTGCATCTACCTTATCAATTCATTTTAACAATGAACATAACAGAATTAAATATCATGGAGAGGTATGCAAATTTTAAAGCAGTGTAAATTAGATATTTTTTTTTTATAGGTAGTTATTTTCATTGTATATTTTCTGGTCGGTGTATCAGGCAACGATACCATATATCACCATATACCATTGTCTATCACTACCTTTGTAGCTCCCTTATGCCTAGGGATACCTTTCCTTGGTGTTCCAAATGGATTTTTATAAATCAGGCAACGAGTTGTATTTTTTTAATAGTATTTTTTTGGTTTTAGATGGATTTTTTTTTTTTTTTACTATATGGTTTGTGTGATGCTGCTTCACAAAGACACACAAGTATGTGTATAGAAAGACAAGCAAGCTCGGTGTGATTATGGATCATTGTCTTGTTAAGACTTGCAGGACAGAGAGCTGGGAGGATTCCCCAAGTGGTTGGGGCACTTTACAGATGGACAGTTGAAACTTGTTTTATCTCTCCTGCTTTGGATCTCTGTTGTAAATCTGTAGTGTGTCAATAGAGTCAGCCTTTCTTTTGCTTTTACATAAGAAAGCCTTGATGGTTAGCATATGTTTTTTTTTCTTGGTGTATTACAAGCAATAAGTATATTTACATTTTCTGCAATCAGATGACCTTATGTAAAGGATTTTGTAATACTAATTAGGCATAAGGGAAATGCAGATGATGTGACCAGTCGATGGTAACATGCTTCCCATGTGACAGTGGCTGAGCACCGACTAAAAAGAAAGAAAAGAAAAACTTCGCCCAGCTCCAGCCCAGAGCCTGTAATCTCGCTTTCAAAGTGAGATTAAAGCTTTATTTTGTTAGGTGTGCATAGTTCTGTAGGAACATGCAGGCGGTAGATGACTGTTGTTATTCTAACCCTAGCCAGCTAAGAGCTCTGTAAAGTTGAGCATGTCATATTTTGGAGGAGTTGTTTGCCGGAGTGGTAGAGCCAGTCGGACGGGTTTGCAGAGAAGGAGCCAGGATCGGGCGGAAGGGAGGCAAGCTTTTTTTGTGTGTAGGAGCCCCTGGCCGAGCCATTTACCGGACCCATAGACAATCCCTTGGTTGGAGCACCTATGGAGAAGAGCTGAGCTGGAGGGAACCCATCAACATCTGGGACTCTGGATCTCTAAATGAAGGACAGGAAATCAGAGCCAACACAATAAGAACAAAGTCCCCCCCCCCCACCCTACCCCCAGCTCCCTTCCGGGACCTGCATGCTCCCACAAGCACTCCAAAATCTACTGCTGTCCCCCCCTCTTTGTCAACAAGGGCATGAGATCTCATCTAGGAAAAGAAAAAAAAAGAAGAACCTTCTTTTCTGAAACAGAAAGCAAAATAAGCCTTAATTAGAGAGGAAGAGAGATTCCTGGATCTGCCTGCCTCCATTGGAATAGGAAGCTGCTTGTGTGGTTGTTGTGGTTGGAGAGCCCATCGGGGCTATGGATCAGGTTCAGAGGACAGGAGATCCGGGCCCCTCGGATACAGACATGAAAAGCAAAGAGAGCCTTCCCATTCCCAACAGCAAGAGGAGAAGCTCAGAAATGCCAATGGCATATTCAGGATATTCCCAGGATTCCCAGGTGCCAATTCCTTTTTTTTGTTGTTTGCCCCCCCCCCCCCTCCTCCCTACCCCCCATCCTTTTCTTTCCTGTCACTGACTGATCCCCACACTCTACAGCTCTTTCACTTTTCATGCCCTGCAACCTTTAAAATGTCCCCCCCTTCCCTGTGATTCGTCAGCCAACCCCCCCCCCTTCTCTCCTTCACTCACTCGTGTCTCTCCCTCTTTTCCACCCCCTCCACCTCTCTGATTAGATACACTGATTCTTCATTCAATGGACGTCATTTAGAACAGGGCTCTGCCTTGAGTTGCTTTGCTCGGTTCACGCTCGATTTCCAACCATTCTTCCTTTATTAAGTATTGGTGTAATATTAATAGTCATGAATATCTGCTATTAGGGCTGGGAGGAAGGCAAAGCTCATTGCTAGCAAGCCCAGCACCGCTACACAAGTCAACAAGAGAGAAGAGATTCAACAAGGATTAAGGAGACAGAGAGAGAGAGAGAGAGGAAAAAAAAAACTTTGTATTTAAAATCTGAGCCAGACAGTGATTTTTATTTTTTCTTTCCAACATCAAATGAAGAATTTCTTCCAGTTCTGATGGATTATGGTGTTTGGTGGTTTCTTATCAATCGTGGGCGCTATGATTTTCTAGTAATACTATTCTAGTGCTGGCTGTTTTGTAGCATCTACATCTCTTTTTTCCCCTTCTTGCTACACAGCTATTTTTTTCAATTTTCTACCTTGATTTGTTACATTAATCTGCACTGATGTTAGTTCACAGTTTTTCCGCGATGGTGAGTTTTTTTTAATCATTATTGTGTATATATTGTTTGTTTTTCTTTTTTGTTTTTTTAATTGCTATGAGTTAAAATTGCTCCACGTTTCCGCTTTAGGCTTCAACTCGTAATATTTATTGGGCTGGTTCCCTGTTTTTTTTTATGACTGCTATTACCTGACATGCGATTTTATCTATTACATCCTGTGTTTTCTCCATGATCAAATGAGCCCTTAATATTTTAAAACGTCTGTAATGTGTCGGTTCCGAGTTAACTTTAAACATATGCTTGGCTTGGTATGTCCTTTAATTTAAGGCATACTTCTCCCCCAAACCTATCCATCCGGCATGTTTGATTGGATTGGGGGGAAAAAATGTTTGTGGAGGTATTTTTTTTTACATTGACCACATTAACGGGTGGAACAGTCTTTCCATTAGAGCTAATGTATTTTCTATAAATACGATATGGGTGAGGAGACCTGTACAGCTTGAAAGCTAGCCTTGGAGATTGGAGAAGGGTCGGGAACCAGTATACGGGCAAAACAGACAAGAAACAAGGCTTGTCACTTCCATCAAAACAAACCATTATGGGGGAATGAATAAACTGTGCATGTGCCAAGGTGTATGCCTAGGCTCGTGTGCCTAGGTGTATGTGCATATAGCATGTGCCTAGGTGTATGTGCCAATGTGTAGTGTATGCGCCTAGGTGTAGGTGCCTAGGTGTATGTGCCGATGTGTATGTGCCTAGGTGTGTGTGCCAATGTGTATGTGCCTAGGTGCATGTGCCAATGTGTGTGTGCAGGTCTGTGGAAGAGGACATTTTTTAAGAATTGCAGATTCTTGAAATAATTCGTTTAAAATCATATGTTATAATATCTTTAAGCAGCTATTGCACAATAACAGGGAAGAAACCTATGGAGGAAAATAATAATAATACATATATATAAATACACACACATATATATATATATATATATATATATATATATATATATATATATATATATATATACATGCTTTTATTTTTGTTTAATCTCTCTCTTTCTATGTTATAGTTTTGTTTTTTAAATCTCTTTTACATTTATATATATATATATATGTGTGTGTGTGTGTGTATAATATATATATATATATATATATATATATATATATATATTTATATATATATATATATATATATATATATATATATATATATATAGAGAGAGAGAGAGAGAGAGAGAGAGATCTATATATATATATATATATATATATCTATCTATCTATCTATCTATCTATCTATCTATCTATCTATCTATCTATCTATCTATCTATATATATATATATACACATATATAATCTCTCTCTCTCTCTCTCTCTCTCTCTCTCTCTCTCTCTCTCTCTCTCTCTCTCTCTATATATATATATATTATATATATATTCATATATACATATTATATGGTTTATATATAGTTACACATAGCTACAGAAAGCTTATGGTGGGATTTGCTTATTAATAGGTTGAATTTTAATTCTTGTCCCTCTGTTTTCTCTCCTAGGATCGTCACGACGGTACCAGCAATGGGACAGCTCGGTTATCTCAATTGGGCTCAGTGGGGCAGTCCCCCTACGCCAGTGCCCCCCCACTTTCCCACACCCCCAATACTGACTTTCAGCCCCCATATTTCCCCCCTCCTTACCAGCCCATATACCCCCAATCCCAAGACCCCTACGCCCACGTTAACGACCCCTATAACCTGAACTCCCTCCATGCACAGCCCCAGCCTCAGCACCCAGGGTGGCCGGGTCAGAGACAGAGCCAGGAGGCCAGCCTTTTGCACACACATCGGGGGCTACCACACCAGCTGTCCGGCCTGGACCCACGCAGGGATTACAGGCGACACCACGAAGAACTACTGCATGGGCCTCATGGGCTAGGCTCAGGACTTGGGGACCTCCCTCTCCACTCCATACCTCATGGACTAGAAGACGTTTCGGTAAGCTGCCTACTCAGTCTTCACCAACAGCCTTGACTTCATTATGACTTGCTATCATCTTTTTACTTGTTTTGAAGGCCTTACTATATACATAACTGTCCTAAAAGATATGCCACCCTAGCCCACCCCAGTCCTGTATGCGCCCCCTTCTTACATACATGGATTCTGAAGGCAGAACTGTTGACTGAAGGGAATGTGGCAGAGAATTTCCTATCCCTTGTAAAGACCCAGAGCCACAGACAGGATGGATGTGTTGTGTAATAAATAATCTGTCCCTTATAATTAAGGAAATGGCATGCAGGAGCAATCTAATACAGCTCTTGCCTCTACCTGCAGCTGGCAAGCCTGATAGACATAACAAATGAAAGTGAGATATATTAAATTCCCCCTTTTTCATTTTTTAACACATTATAGGCAATACGTCATTAGAGAGCTACCAGACCCCATCAGGCCTTCCTATCCCACTTCTATCGAATTAGGTATGTGAGGGAGAAAATTGAACAATAAATTATTGGAGCCTAATTCGGTTACCAATAAGTGCAATTAAAATGTTTTGCAATTAAACTTGACATTGATCATTCACAAGAGAAGGCTAAGGGAAGGCATATATAGCCCACAATAGATCACTCCACATCTTAACCTTGACACCATCCTACGTTTTGGCATTAGAGAAACCCATGGATAGACTTTCACCATTTCCAAAAATACTTCCAAAAAATTAAAGGATTAGATATTGCTGAGAAATAAGTGTTGACAGTTTAACGATTACAGAGTCAGATGGCAGAGGATACATTTAATAACATAAACGTCATGTTGCAATGAAATTATGATCGTTTATTTATTTTTTGTTCATTTTTTTATTATGGTTTGTTTACTATTTTAGTTGCAAGAAACAAAAATGAATATTTTATTTTAAATGTTTTTTGTTGTTGTTGTTAGGTAATCCAAATTGCATTGTATAGGTGTTTTTGTTTTGTTTTATTGTGAAATGGGAAAATACCCGCCCATGAACGGCTTTCAGAGCTTAGAATTGCTTATTTTTATTTTTATAATGACCTGTCAATGGTTTGATCATGTAGATGAGCATGGAGGAACCGGCTTGTGTATGTGGAATGCTAAGTAAGCACAGGCACACATCACCGGGGGCCATAAAGAGATATGGGTGGTTATTTAGGATTAACTTGATGTTAGTTATTATTTGCTCAGCTTGTTTGTTCAGAGCTGCTACTCAGCGTTTAAACTGCTATAAACGCTAATAAACTGAATATACATGCTGTCAAGAAATAATAATAATAATAAAAAAACAAAAAACAACAAAGAAGCAAATGTCCTAGTCCTAGCTGAGCTTCATCTTTTTGTAACTAGCGATGAGTAGAAATGAAGAAGATCTCGGAAATAAATGAATGGTCCCCTAGCACTATGGAGTCTTTCCATGTAAATCCTGGTCCTGGTCTGAAACAACCCAAATTAAAGTATTTTTATTTTTTTCTTCTAGTTTATGGCTTGACTGAGCCAACATAAAGGGATCAGATTTCCCCCCATATACTTAAAAGAGAGAACTAGACTAGTCATTTCTGAACATTTCTCAATTTAATTATGCTTAAATGCAGGAGCACTTTAGGCAAGTTACAAATGAGAGCACTGAGTATAATAAAAGCCGTAATAAAGCAACTTAGTACCATCCACCCGGAATCATTGAGATCAGGCGCAATTAACACGAGCATAAATCCAGAACCGAGTGGAAAAATGTTACCATCACTATTATTTGTATTTATTTATTTTTGCGGGGGGGACAACGACTTTGGGGGATCACTTAACCATCTGAGAACAAAGTGGGTCAGAGCCAACGCGAGGACTGGCGTTATGTACAACGCCTTGGCCGTTGTCTGCGATTCATCTAGTTTGAATTGGCAGATTGCAGATTTTGTTATACAATATATATTAAACAAAAAACAAAGTATCATTTGCAATAACACGCCTGTGCCCATGTAATGCCATGGCAGTAGAAGAGGGCCCTTTAAGGGATCTACTAGCCTGATTTACCCCTGCATCACATAATTAGGAATGCGTTCCATTTTATGGTTCCACATCAATTTCTGCTGATCTCTGTTAATCTTGCATCGGCTGAGAGCATATTTCCGGTCCTCCTTACAATATGAGAGCTGTTTAAGCATAAGTGAGTTATGATGACAGAATGTTCCAAGAAGAAGTCAGTGTAGAATCCCCATATATAACCCCATTTGTGTTCCTAGGTGGCACAGAGCAAATCATGAGCACCCCCCACTACTGTGCAGTCTAGGCTCTTCATGGGCAGCATGTCCCCCTTCTGACAGTTTCCTTTTCCTTTGTTATGACAGTGTTTTAAAACATTTATGTGTTTCTGTTTCAGCATGTAGAAGACCAAGGTATCAACATCGCAGATCAAACTGTAATTAAGAAAGGTAGGCTTCTTTTTTCTTTTCTTCTTTTTTTTTGCTATTGCATTCCTAACAAGTCCCCACAAGCTTCCTCTTTTTTTTTTTTCCTGTTGTGAAAACCTAACTGCAAAGCTTCATTCTGAACTATGCAAAACTTGCTAACTGAAATCTAGCCCCTTTTCATAGCATGAGATAGTGTTTGCAAATTGCCTTGCATTTGTTTAATACGGTCACGTGACGAGTAGAAAGATAACCCGCTTATATAATAATGGCAAAGAGCAAACGTGCCATGTGCATTCTTTCCTAGCAATCTAGCCAGCTTTCCATTGTCCTGGGATTTTTTTTTTTAAAGAAATGGTTATTGTAGGATATAATGGCCCTTGCCTATCCGCATTTGACTTGACTAAGCTCATAAATGTTCCAAAATTGAATTGGTGGTGTTTTGTTTACATTGAAAGGTTATAGTAGCTGGTTTTAATTTGTAATGCTATGTCAAAGATGAGGCTGGGGAAAACTTTGCTCCATAGGCTTAAATATTTTCATTATTAGATTAATTTCTGTAAATGGTATAACCACAATGACCCCAAAGAGAAATTTGGGTTTATATTTAAACATATATTTAATCATATTTAATAATATATTTCTATATAATAGTATACTTCATAATATATATATATATATATATATATATATATATATATATAAACCCAACATTTCTATTTTGGGTCATTGGGGTTACACCATTTTATATACACACACACACACACACATATATATATATATATATATATATATATATATATATATGTGTGTGTGTGTGTGTGTGTGTGTGTGTGTGCGTGTGTGTGTATAATGGTGTAACTCCAATGACTCATAAAATAAATGTTGGGTTTATATTTAAAAATATATTTAATAATATTTAATATTTAATTTCTAGATAATATTATGCTTCATAATAGATAATATCTATAGATAGATAGATATATGTTGAAATATAACCCAACATTTGTATTTTGGGTCACTAGGGTTACACCATTTTATACACACACATAATATATATATATATATATATATATATATATATATATATATATATATATATATATATATATATATATATATATATATATATATATATATATATATATATATATATATATATATATATATGTGTGTGTGTGTGTGTGTGTATATATAATGGTGTAACCCCAATGACCCATAATAAAAATGTTGGGTTTATATTTAAACATACATATATAGATAGATAGATAGATAGATAGATAGATAGATAGATAGATATAATGTTTCTATCTATCTATCTATCTATCTATCTATCTATCTATCTATCTATCTATCTATCTATCTATCTATCTATTTATTTATCTATCTATAGCATAGGACAGTGAACTAAGGAAAACCTACATTTATATGTTTGTTTTTGTTTTTTTAGCTCCTTTTGTTTTCTTTAAGCAGAGATGGATTTTTAGAACTGTTCTTTTTCCAAGTCAGCATGATAATTGGCTCTTCTATTAGTAGTAATCTCAAGAGTTCGTTTAACTCCTATTGTCTCTATTAGCCTCCCCAGAGCTATTAATGTCACAAGTGATCTATCCAGGGCCCCCATACGTCTGACTATCCTCCTCAATTTTAAATGCACAGGATAGCCAGCCCCCAAATCATTCCAAGGCACACTAAAATAAATAGAATATAAAGACAGTAAACGGTCATGTCTCTCTATATGGTTTATGTCGGAATAATATAAATAGAGCGCTTGCTTGTTTTGCCTGTTCTGATTGTAATCTATGATTGGATACATTTGGCTAGCTAGATAATTACATGATATGAATGTATATTTTGATGGTATCGCGATACAAATAACATAAAAGACCCAAGTGTTGCATTATCATTTTAGTCTAAATTGAACACAGTAGGTGTTAAAAATAATGTTTTTTTTTTATGTTAACACTAGGCTCCAATATTAGGAAGGATTTATTATTATTTTTTTTAATATTTATTAGAAATTTTTATTTTGCAATTAAGCCCTGTAAACCGATTGCAAATAAATATCTAACTTCCCCTGCCCAGCGGAAAAAAAACGACGCCTTGTAAATCAGCCCCAATTACCCAGATTGCATACATAACAGGATTAGGGAATTTATCATGCTAGAATACAGAAATCTCTCACTTGTGTTTCTATTCCAAGTTGGCGATTTTTCTTCTTCTTTTTTTTTTTAATATGAATTTATCAGCTTGTCGCTTTAGCCCTGGTAAGGGATGCATTTTTAAAGAGGCTTGTAAATGACTTTCACTATATTGTCTTGGCTTGATAATTAGAGAACGATTTTTTTAAGGAGGTTGGGGAAAAAAGAATACATGCGGTGTTGGGTTCACCTTCACTTTGCTTATACCTCAATGGCAGTTAGGAAAGTGGCTGAGGTCTTGTTTTAAATATTAGCCTGGAATCAGTGATGTCTTATGAGATAGAAGCTTGTGCATCGGTTGGGGTTGTGTTGGGGGGGGGGGGGGGGTATTATACTACTGAACGATCTAACTTTAATCGGTAATTAAATCAGACAGCCATTTCCCTCAACTAGACATTGTGCAGTCCAACTGCCACTTTCTGCCTCACTGTGGCGCTTAAGGACCTTTCTGCTTTCTTGTCTGTGTACTGGCCATGTTAACCCTTCTAGCTGCTGGAGGGCTGCAGTCAAGACAGAGCCAGTGGCATAGACTGCATAATATTATAATATATTATATAGCAGTAGAATTTTGCTCTTTTTTTATATATATCATTAGCATGTGTTTAAGGTAAACTGATTTTCTGTTTTTTCTTTTGCAAGATTTATTTTTATTTTTATGCACATGCATATACGAATAACTCTAGATCTCTAGAATTAAATGCTTATTTCATAAACAGCAATGACCAGGCAGTAAAGAGAGTACTTTCTTTCTTTCATCTACTTTAAATAAGTGACTCACCTGTGTCTGGGTGCCATGACTTGACAGGTTTTTATTGAAAAGGGCTGATTTGCAAAGAGAAAGCCTATTGTGGCCCCCAGAACACAGGTGTGTGCTTCTAAAACAGGCCTCCTAGTTTCCTGGCATCATTGTCATCCTTCTTTTTTCAGGGCCTGTCTCATTG
This sequence comes from Rana temporaria, assembly GCF_905171775.1. Lineage (NCBI taxonomy): Eukaryota > Metazoa > Chordata > Amphibia > Anura > Ranidae > Rana > Rana temporaria. The sequence goes on along the minus strand of NC_053493.1, from coordinate 250,132,969 downwards.
TCTAAATCCAATAACAATGCAGTGTCGTCCCTCTCTCTCAACAAAGACAATCTCTTCGGTGGAGTAGTGAATCCGAATGAAGTTTTCTGCTCAGTTCCTGGACGCCTGTCTCTTCTAAGCTCAACATCAAAGTACAAGGTGACAGTGGCAGAAGTACAGAGAAGGCTATCCCCACCCGAGTGCCTCAATGCTTCTCTATTGGGAGGAGTGCTCAGGAGGTAAGATGCTCAGTGTACCTTGGATCTCAAGTGGCATGTACAGTATTGCATGTGTCATGTACTAGATATGTATGTGTGTATATATATATATATATATATATATATATATATATATATATATATATATATATATACTAGATATGTTATGTGTGTGTGTGTATATATATATATATATATATATATATATATATATATATATATATATATATATACACTATATATGTGTATATAAACATATACATATATACATCTTAATACATTATATATGTATATAATGTATATACATATGTATGTATGTATATTATATATATATATATATATATATATATATATATATATATATATATACACACACACACACACATATATATATACTATATATATATATATATATATATATATATATATATATATATATATATATATATATATATGTGTGTGTGTGTGTATATATATATATATATATATACATACATACATACATACATATATATATAAAGATGTATTTATATGTTTGTCATGTCTTTATGTTCATACATGATATGAGAAATAGGCTATAATGTAAAATGTATTTTCTATGTTTAAGGGTGTAACTATACCCATTGCAGACCATACCGTTGCAATGGGGCCCAAAAGTGGAGGGGGGCCAGAGGTGTCTGGCTGCACAGTTGTTATTACAGCTTGTTTTTACATCCAGTAAATGTATAGCAATAAAATGAATATTTACAAATAGTATGGGTGTATAATCGGGCTCCATTGGGCTTACAACAAAATAAAAAATAAAAATGGCAGTTCCTTTGGAAGAAAAATAAAATGCTACTACAGAGCGTTTTTGTACACAGTGTAGACCAGTTTAGGAGAGTTTAGTTTTTTCCTTCCGCTGAGCTTAAATTATGCCTACATTTAACGTCCTCCAAAGCAATTAGTAATCTGTCCCACCAAAGCAATTGTTATGAATTTGGGGGATCAAAGAGACAAAGGGGCCACTCAATGGTTTTTCTATAGAGCCCTGTCGCATAGGGGTTGAAATAGGCTGTTCACTTTGCAAGGACATTTTGCCCAGGGCTTAGGGAATGAAGGGAAGATTCACTTTGCAAACAAAACCCAACCATGTGCAAGGATGTAACTGGATGCTGGAAGTCAGCAAAGCTCTGGGGCAACATCCCTTGCAAAGTGCAACTTCCCTTGCAAAGTGAGCAAGCTTTAGTAAATCCACCCAACAGTTGTAGCCCATTATGATTGTGTGAATAAGTAAGTGACCTCCTGGATAGACGATATCTGCCAATAATTTGAAAATTAATAAAACGCTCCATATATCAGACACTAATGTCTTTTAAACATTTCTTGGAATTTTAGAGTCCTACAGGAATCTAGTGTACAGTTTCCAGGACTGATGATATAACGATCTTATTTCCCAATGCATAAAATACACCTCTAGTCAGGGGCCCCAGCCAGCCTCCAGTATATAATAGAGTAAGTGAGCCCAGGCTATGACTTGGTCAGCCTGTTTACTATAAAGGGCTTGTACATGGAGTCAGGTTCATTCTGTGTCAGACTGCAGCTGGATGTGCATGTAAGGACAGAGAAGGAACACATGGGAGGAGATACAGCCTACAAATATGCTGATTGCCTTATATAGAGGAGAGCAATTAATGGAACAGGTTAGGAAAATATTTGTCTCCATTAATCTATAATTTCGTGTCTTGGGGTGGTAAAGATTTTGGGAAGGGATATGACACTTGAACCTGAGTCCACAAACAAGACCACAGCTACTGTTCTAAGATAAACACACGAAAATAGGGCCATTTAAGTGCAAGTGATTTCACAAGGGCAGCTAAATGGAGATTTTGCATTTTCCCAGAAACTCTGTGGGGTTGATTTACAAAAAACTGATGAGTGCAAAATCTAGTACAGTTCTGCATAGAAACCAATCAGCTTCCAGATTTTTTTTTTCTGATAAAGCTTAAAGTTAAATGCTGATTGGCTATGCACAGCTGCACCAGATTTTGCAGTTTTAGTAAATCAACCACAGTATGTACCATACAATGGCTAACACACACTTTGCCAGCTATTTACTATTTACCCCAGCCCAATCCAGCTTACAAATATACATTTCCTATTGATCTTATTACTAAGTAGATGAATATATACCAAGCTGGTTACTTTCCCTTGATAACCCACCTATACATTTTTTTTAAAATGATTAATTAGAGGAAATACAGAGAATAGTTAAAAATTGGAAAAGGATAATAACGATCACATATTGGCACATATTATGACTATTTAAAAACAATATCATTGATTGGTATGAAACTATCAGTAATTCTATAAAAAAGATGTATTGATAATTGTCGGTAATACAGGAAGTGTATTATATCAATATTGGGAACCCTTAGTGGTTATTCCAATTTAAATAACTATCCTCTAATTAATTTCATGATTACATTTATGATCAAATATATTCCCAAATTGTCGCTCCTGTGTGTAGGTGCTTCCTGTGTATGGCTGTGGCTTCAGTTCCATTTGTATGGTCGTGTGATATTAGTAACTTTGTGCTCCATTTATGCATTGTGGAATATAGGCAATCATTTCATCACTTGTAATTACAGTATCCCTTTCACAGTTATGCCACTTAATTCGTTCTTAAATGACTTCGTTCTGATATGGACAGAACTCATTTTGCATGTAATTAGATTCGTGATTAGCTGCAAGTCAGAATGAATGACACCTTAGCCCTATTACTGCTACCAACAGGCACATGGTTCTATTTGGACCTGAGCTTGCTGCCTGGGTAGGGTTTTTATACTTTAGTCTTTTTTCTTCGTCTTACATCTCCTGTCAATGTATAAGTCTTTGGTTTCTTTTTCCTCTAAAGTAATCTGATTCCTCTGATGCCCTTTAGAGATGTCCTAGACACTGAGCCTAATGCCATTTTCTGTGTCTACACCCAATAACTATGAAGCCATTCATATGTTTCTGTAAATTACATGAATGAGAATGTGAGAGGAGGCTTCATCTCTCTGGGTCAGGATAGGTCACTTTTTTTTTTTTTTTTGAGCAATGATGATGTTGGGCTGCAGCCATGTCAACACATTCCTCTTCCAAGCAAACCAATTAGATTCTGCCTTAGCATCTTGTTGCAACCTATCTGAAAGTTTTCTGTGTTGAAGGAGTAGAGGAGGAGCCACGTGACATCCTTGTGCTCAAGTCCTAGGGAGATGGAAGGCTGGTATAGGGTGTGCCCATCAGCTATGCATAGGAAAGTCATAGCAGAGAGGCCATTGGGGATACTAATTCTCTTTAATAGGTACTTCCATAGCTAAAAGTTTTGTTTTATATAGAAACATAGCATTACATAATTAAAATCGAACTGTATGCATGAGTTTTCATAATTGCTGTGATGTTCATACAAAATACACCTATGGATTAATATTTACAAACTGAGGTCATGTATTCACTTTGAGGGCATTGCAAAGGAAACATGGTGCTCTATGTGTCTGGAGGAAGAGAGGGTTATCCTCTGCATATGGAAAGGCTTCTTCCTAGTAAGAGCTATGAAAATGTGCTTTCTCGAAAAGCTGGATGTTTTCCTAAATGCACAAAATTTAACTGGCTCTTAACATTGGGGTTAATTTACTAAAAATGGAGATTGGCAAATCTGGTACAGCTCTGGATAGAAACAAATCAGCTTCCAGTTTTTTTTTTGTCCAAGCTTAAAGCGGTTGTAAACCCTTTACAACCACTTTATGCTACAGATAAGCCTATAATAAAGGCTTGCCTGTAGCTAGCTACCCAGGCTATCTCCTAAACCTGAACGGTTTAGGAGATATCCCCTGTCCCCTGCATGTGCCGATATCATCGACACATGCGCACTAAAGCAAACTGAAGCAGTGGCACGTATGTGCCGTTGCTTCAGTCTGTGCGCCATTACCGGGCGGCTCCTAAGTGCATACTCGGGAGTGACGTCATTGCAGCTCCGGCGAATCACAGTGCCGAAGCCGCAATACCCGAAAGACGTCGCCTGCTGGAGGGGGTACAAAGGCCTGCTGCGGGGGGCTTTGATGTGAGGTAAGTAATTCATAATGAGCTAGTATGCCATTTTCTTGCAGGTTTTTTTTCAGGGTTTACAACCACTTTAATTGAAGAAGCTGGAGTTAGGCCTCGTACACACGACCGAGAAACTCGACGGGCGAAACACATCGTTTTGCTCGTCGAGTTCCTTGTAAAGCCGTCGAGAAATTTGACAAGCCAATTTTCTCCATTCCCGTCAAGGAAATAGAGAACATGCTTTCTTTTTGGCTCGTCGAGTTTCTCGACAGTTTCCTCGACGAAAATGTACACACGACCGGTTTTCGCGGCAAAAAAATATCTCCCAGCAAGTTTCTTGATGGTTTTTGCCGAGAAACTCGGTCGTGTGTACGACGCCTTAGAAGCTGATTGGCTACCAGGCACAGCTGCACCATATTTTGCACTCTCCAGTTTTAGTAAATCAACCCCATTAATAGCACAGACCCCATGTACTAACACCAGAGATTGTGGACCCTTATAGGGATCGGGAAGGGATTTTCTTTCCCCTGTTAGGGTAAAGTTTACCAAGCTTTCGTTTTTTTTTTTTCTTTTACTCATGCTGGATCAACTGTGGTTATAGGTGGAGGTTTTCAATTAATTAATTCTTTATTGTTGTTTTCTATTTGCTGAAATAGATGGACTTGTGTCTTTTTTCAATCTAAAACCAAAAACTGGGACAAATGGGGACATGTTGCCCATAGCCACCAACAAAGATTCTAATTGGTTGTTATGTTAAACAGTTTCATTTTGCTCCATAATTTTCCAGCCTCAGCATGTCACACTTGTATGTCAGTTGGATGAAATGCCCATTAAATGTTTGATTTACTAAAACTGCAGAATTGCAGATCTGGTGCAGCTGTGCATGGTAGCCAATCAGCTTCTAACTTCAGCTTGTTCAACTAAACGTTGACAATAAAACCTGGAAGCTGATAGGTTTCTATGAAGAGCTGCATCAGATTTTGCCCTCTTAAAGGGGTTGTAAAGGTTCGTTTTTATTTTCTAAATAGGTTCCTTTAAGCTAGTGCATTGTTGGTTCACTTACCTTTTCCTTCCATTTCCCTTCTAAATGTTATTTTTTCTTTGTCTGAATTTCTCACTTCCTGTTCATTCTCAGTAAGCTGTTCTGACTAACTAACCCCCAAACAGATGATGGGGGCAAGCTTACAGGAAGTGAGAAATTCAGACAAAAAAAAACATTTAGAAGGGAAATCAAAGGAAAAGGTAAGTGAACCAACAATGCGCTAGCTTAAAGGAACCTATTTAGAAAAAAAAAAACCTTTACAACCCCTTTAAGCTTTAGTAAATCAACCCCAATGTTTGTACTTGGTTACCATCTAAAATAAAAGGCAGTTTGACTGCATTGCAGTAGCCAGCCTAAAGAAGCCATCCCACAGAGCATTAGGATGATTGTAGCTGGATGGACTGATAGTTGCATTTATTTCTCTGCCTAATATTTTTGTTTCTGTCTGTGCAGGGCGAAATCGAAAAATGGTGGCAGGTCGTTGAGAGAAAAGTTAGACAAAATAGGATTAAACCTTCCAGCTGGAAGACGTAAAGCTGCTAATGTTACTTTGCTCACATCTCTAGTGGAGGGTAAGTAACCTTAAATCTATCATGATAAGTGTTATGTAGACCAGGCTGAGGCACTGCAGGACTCACTTTTTATGTTTTTGCTCACTAAACATCGCTGAGTAATCTGCAGTGGAAAATCTCTAGCTTTGGGTTGTCTTGTTTAAATCTTGGGCACTTTTGCAAGCAGTTTAATAACATAACATGAACCCAGCCCTCTGTTCTTTGTTCTCTCTGATACTGCAGATGCAGTAATTAACATCTAATGTTTTAATTAAAGGGAATGTGTAAGTGTTTATGTTTATGTCTTTTTTTTTTTTTTTACTTACTAAGGATTAAAAATACAATTTAATATGAACTTTTATAATTATTTGTTAAGTAAACAATTAGCTTAGTATAGGAAACTTACATGACACACACAGCTGAACGAGTTCTAAGGAGTGACTCACACTCCCCTTCTTCTGCTGTTTACAGATCCTTACAGAGTCCAATTAGAGACAGGCATAATAAAGGCAGCAATAGGGTTGATTTACTAAGGCAAGGTTCATGTGGGGCGCCGTTTTGCATGGGCATGACAGCCTATTCATTTGAATGGGCTGCCATGCCCTGTGAAACGCAGGAAAGAAGTCCCTGTGCTACTTTGGAAATCGCAGCCTGCATGAAAATCATGAGCCCTGGAAAGTCACACATCGAGAACGGGTTGGATCTTTGCCCGGGGGTTCTCGGCTCTTCATTGGATAGATTGAAAGCAGCGCAGCCATTGGCTACCGCTGCTGTCAATCAAATCCAATGACGCGGGCGTCGGGGGGCTTGGCCGAATCCTGCATTCGACAGCTATGGAAGCCGAATGCAGGACTCGGGAGCGCGCCTGCAAGGTAACCCCCTTCAACGCTGTATCCTGGCCTAGGCCAACAAGGCCCAGGCCCAGGGCAGCACATTGCAGAGGGGCAGCACAACCCAGTGTACTGTTAGGCAAATTAGTTTAGCGCCCCTATAAAGCAGCTGCACTGCTTCCGGCCGGCATTCCGCAACTGTGGGGGGGGGGGGGGGGTTGCTTCTAATTTTGACCGTCCTATTATCCTGGACCACAAACCTTCCTTACTGTGCTCTATGTTTCTGTTGCACCATTGGCATGGTTATATTTTCTTAGTCCTCTCAATAAAATTATCCGAAATTTGTGCTTAAAGTAGAACTGTAGTCAACACTTTTTTTTTTTTTTTCATTTTGGATAGAGTAAGGGAGGGTTATAGCCCCTGTCACTTTATTTTTTTTACCATCCCTGTCCCATTGCGGAGATTTTCCTTCACTTCCTGCCCCATAGCCAAACAGGAACTGAGAGGAGATCTATGCAACTTAAGGGAATCCATTGCCCCCCCCCCAAGGCCCTCGGAACTAGTGTCCCCACTTGAAAATTCCAGGGCTGGTCTTAAACAGCAAGGGGTGTGGCCTTGACAGGAAGGGGGACCCCAGAAAACGGCGTTCGGGGCCACACTGTGCAAAACGAGCTACACAGTGGAGGTAAGTATGACACGTTTGTTATTTAAATAAAAAACAAACCTATAGTGTCACTTTAAAGTGGAGGTTCCCCTAAAAATAAACTTTTAACATTGCATTTATGAGATTAATGACAATTAGAATCGGCTGTTTTTTTAAAAAAAATACGTCCGTACATACCGTTTCCTATATGTGTTCTCACCGCTGCTTCCGAGTATGATGGTCGGGGCTGGGCGTTCCAAATTGATTGACAGGCATCCGACCGACGCATACATCGCGTCACGAGATGCCAAAAGAAGCGGAACGTCGGTGCGGCTCTATACGGCGCCTACGCACCGACGTTCGGCTTCTTTTGGCATCTCCTGACGCGATGTCTGCATCGGTCGGATGCCTGTCAATCAATTAGGAACGCCCAGCCCCGACCATCATACCCGGAAGCGGCGGTGAGAACACATATAGGAAACGGTATGTACGGACGTATTTTTAAAAAAAAAACAGCAGTTTAGGGGAACCTCCACTTTAATTACGGACCTAAACGCAGCACACAAAGCCCTGGAAAGCCCCTTCTAAAAAACTGTGTTTATATGGGGCCATACCTTTTAAGGGTTTATTGGTAAAAATAAATATTTTTTCTTTTTGTTTTGTATAAAAAGATGTAAATATTTAAAGTTAAAAAAGGAAAACAAGTGATTGTAATCTGCCCTAAACTGTTGTAGTTTCCCTTTAAGATCCTCTCTGTTTATTTAGCAGTAGCAACATTCTTCTTATGGTTGTTGTTTGGCTTCCTTTAATGTTATCAAGATATTTTCTTGGAAAGCCATTGCAATGTGATAATAGTTAAATACCTAAAGCCTAAAGTAGTTTCCACTCTAAACAATGTACTAAATAATTTCGGCCTGGGCTGCCATTGGAGGAGCGCCTGACCAGCACTTCCTGAATGACTTTGGGGATGCTTGACCTATGCCAGAGGGGAACATTATCCTGCACAGATCTGACAGCCTCTCACTGCTGCTTCTCATTTATACATTTACCTTCCAGTCTGAAGGATACTTGTATACATTATAGCCCAATGCACCAGCTCTGTCTCCAACTTACAGCGGTCAGTGTGAAAAGAAAGAGGTTCTTAACTCTACAAGAAAAGGATGCATTAGATTTTATTGTGTCCATCTGGTGCTGATTTGTGCCAGCTTTATAAACAGTTATCCCACCAATTAGAGGGTCACTAAACATGCTAGGGAAGTTGGGCTTTGTAAAGCAGTTTTTAAAAAACTCCATCCAGAAATATTCTAAAGTTTTAGGAACTTATCACACATGAATAGTTTGAACCCCAGTTGTATTTTTCACCAACAGTATTATTTTTCTAAAGGTGAAGACATTGGGACTGCTTTACTAAACGAGTTGAGAATCTTCACTTTAAAACTAAGTGAATATTTACTAAAATTAACCAATCATGTGAAAGACTTGGATAATTGAAGTTAATATTCTCACAATTTTTTGTGACTCCCTTAGTAAATCAGTTTCCTCATTCACTTAGCAAACTCAATAGTCACTTAATATTATTATTATTATTGCAGATATTTGTATAGCACCAGCAGTTTACACAGTTCTTTACTTTTTGTACATTGACATCAGCCCCTGCCCTCAAGGAGCTTACAATCTAAGGTACACTTAGCAAACAAATTGATACTATGTTCAGCTTAAAGTGGAGTTCCACCTTGATTTTTCATTTTTTTCTAAAATAAAATAAAAAAATAGAAAAACAAATTATACTCACCAGAAAGGGCTGTTGCTATGCGGAACTAGCTCTTATGCCTCTTCCTCCACCGCAGTCGTCTTCTTCCTCGTCCTCCATCGTGGTGTCTTCTGGTGAATGGGGCGCACTGCCTTCTGGGAACTGTGTGTATCCCACTAGGCAGCCGCCCATTCACAAATTGCGGATGGAATCCCGCTTTAAAGCGGACCTTCAGTCTTTTTTTCCAGCCTTCCATCTATTAAATCTTCTGCCCTTGTTTTAACTTTGCATAGTAAAACATTTTTTTTCTGCCAGTAAATACCTTATACTGTACAGCCCACTTCCTGTTTCTTGTCTGATCATTAGCCTAGGCTTATGACATCATGCACAACTTTCTCTCTTAGGCCTCGTACACACGGCCGAGAAACTCGACGGGCAAAACACATCGTTTTGCTCGTCGCGTTCCTTGTGAAGCCGCCAAGGATCTCGGCGAGCCAAATTTTCCCATTGCCGTCAAGGAAATAGAGAACATGTTCTCTTTTTGGCCCGACGAGATCCTCGGCGGTTTCCTCATTGAAAAGTGTACACACGACCGGTTTCCTCGGCAAAAAAAAAAAAAACAGCAAGCTTCTTGCTGGTTTTTGCCGAGAAACTCGGCCGTGTGTACGAGGCTTCACTCTCGTGAGAGTTTGCCAGAAAGGAAGGGGGGATGAGTCATAATAGGGCCAATTAGAGCTGCAGAGCAGGAGGTGTGCCTCTGTGTATCTGTGTAAATAAAGGAAGTGAACAGGCAGCAGCCTCAGCTGCCCACAGTTAAAATGACGGCAGCCAGACTTGGTGGAGGGAGATTTCTGCAGCATATTTGGCAAGTACAAAATCACAGTTTATATATAAAATAATATGCAAAGTGGTTGGAGGGAAGTTTCTTGTCCTGTTTTCCACAATGAACACGCAGAAAGCTGTAGGAATTTTACTGATCCTATGGCCAAGATTTTTCTGGAAAAGCAGTTTTTGCCTAAATGATCAGTAAAGTGCATTTTGATAAGTTTTTTTTTATAGTTCTATATTCTTCTACTTTTTTTCCCAATACCAGAATTCATCTATGAATATGTGTATATGTGCGTTTACACATATTTCATGTGTAAGGGCATAACACACATGTCCTCAGGTGCAAGGTTTTCAATCTTTGGTTATGGATCTGAACGCAGTGCATGAGTCCTTAAAGTCAGGTCATAAATATTGGGCTACAACTTAAAGTTATATAACTTTATTTACAGTACACATTGCATCAATCAGATTCCAAGCCTATGCCTAAGTATATAATTTCAGTATTTGTACCTGTTTTCTCAGGTATTCTCCCCCTATCACCATATTTTAATTGGTGCCTTGTACTGTCATGGTCCTGATTAGATAACGTGTGTACTACTTTTGTGTACTATTCTACCTCATCCCAATATCTTAATTCTTACACCTAAAGTAATCGGACTGTTTACAATTATATAGTGTATTATAAAGTATACCCTGCCCATATAGTAAGTGTGTGTGTACGTGTTTACTAGTTTTCTCTACTATTCTCTCCCATCACCAGATTCCAATTCTTACATTTACACATAATACTGTACAGAAGGTGTATGACATGATTGTACGCTGCATTATATATTATATTATACAGTGTACTGTTATGGACCTGCCCATATAGTGTGTGTGTGTGTATGCGTGTTCTAGTTTTCTCTACTATTCTCTCCCATCACCATAACCTAATTCTTAGGCCCCGTACACACGACCAGTTTCCTCGGCAGAATTCAGCTTCCGACCGAGTTTCTGGCTGAATTCTGCCGAGGAAACTGGTCGTGTGTACACTTTCGGCCGAGGAAGCCGACGAGGAGCTCGGCGAGGAAATAGAGAACATGTTCTCTATTTCCTCGTTGTTCTATGGGAGCTCTCGTCCCGCCGAGCTCCTCGGCGGCTTCAGGGCTGAACTGGCCGAGGAACTCGATGTGTTTGGCACGTCGAGTTCCTCGGCCGTGTGTACGGGGCCCAACACTTACATGTAATACTGTAAAGACTGTTTACTGCATTACAGTACACTGCATTATACATTGTATTTTCAGCTATAGGGTCATGGCCCTGCTTATATATAATGTGTGTATGTGTATAATAGTTTTCTCTACTATTCTCCCCCAAGAGTATACAGTATCCTAATTCTTACACTTACATTTAATACTGCACATACAGACTGTTTATGGCATAATTGTATGTTGCATAATATATTTGTATTCGCAGGTGTATTGTTTTATCCCTGCCTATATAGCGCGCTTGTGTGTTTCTTTACTAGTTTTCTCTACTATTTGTTCCCATCACCATATCCTAACTTTTACACTTACATCTAATACTGTACTGTACATACTACTGAACATACGGTTTATAATAATTTGGCCCTTCTTACAGTATATGGTGCATGTTTGTGTACTAGTATCGGGTTTTATTGTCAAGTTAGAAGCTGATTGGTTTCTATGCAGAAGTAAGCCTGATTATGCATTCTCCAGCCTTAGTAAATAAACCCCCATATCCTGATTCTTACACTTACATGTAATATGATACATACTGTAACACCTTACATACTGTTTATGGCATGATTGTATGCTGCCTAATATATTTATTAATATATATATTTCCATGTGTCCCATACTGCTATGGTCCTTGTATTTCCATGTGCCCCGTACGGCTTTGGTCCTTGTATTTCCATGTGCTCCGTACGGCTATGGTCCTTGTATTTCCATGTGCGCTATACTGCTATAGTCCTTGTATTTCCATGGCCTCTGTACTGCTATGGTCCTTGTATTTCCATGTGCCCCGTATTGATATGGTTCTAGTATTTTCATGTGCCCTGTACTGCTATGGTCCTTGTATTTCCACGGGCCCTGTACTGCTATGGTCCTTGTATTTCCATGTGTGCTATACTGCTATAGTCCTTGTATTTCCATGTACCCTGTACTGCTATGGCCCTTGTATTTCCATGTGCCCTGTACTGCTATGGTCCTTGTATTTCCATGGGCCCTGTACTGCTATGGTCTTTGTATATCCATGGGCCCTGTACTGCTATGGTCCTTGTATTTCCATGGGCCCTGTACTGCTATGGTCCTTGTATTTTCATGGGTCCTGTACTGCTATGGTCCTTGTATTTTAATGTGCCCTGTACTGCTATAGTCCTTGTATTTCCATGGGCCCTGTACTGAGTGCTATAGTCCTTGTATTTCCATGGGCCCTGTACTGCTATGGTCTTTGTATTTCCATGGGCCCTGTACTGCTATGGTCCTTGTATTTCCATGGGCCCTGTACTGCTATGGCCCTTGTATTTCCATGGGCCCTGTACTGCTATGGTCCTTGTATTTCCATGGGCCCTGTACTGCTATGGCCCTTGTATTTCCATGGGCCCTGTACTGCTATGGCCCTTGTATTTCCATGGACCCTGTACTGCTATAGTCCTTGTATATCCCTGTGCCCTGTACTGCTATGGTCCTTGTATTTCCATGTGCCCCGTACTGCTATGGCCCTTGTATTTCCATGGGCCCTGTACTGCTATAGTCCTTGTATATCCCTGTGCCCTGTACTGCTATGGTCCTTGTATTTCCCTGTGCCCTGTACTGCTATGGTCTTTGTATATCCCTGGGCCCTGTACTGCTATGGCCCTTGTATTTCCCTGTGCCCTGTACTGCTATGGTCCTTGTATTTCCCTGTGCCCTGTACTGCTATGGTCCTTGTATTTCCATGGGCCCTGTACTGCTATAGTCCTTGTATTTCCCTGTGCCCTGTACTGCTATGGTCCTTGTATTTCCCTGTGCCCTGTACTGCTATGGTCCTTGTTTATGATGTAAGTGTGTACCAGTTTTCTCCTCTATTTTCTCCCATTACCCTACCCTAACTCTCTCACCTACAGCAATCCTGCTGTATATGGCACAATGATTTGCTGCATCAAATATTGTTATACACTGTTTTATGTAGTACATATACTGTTCGGGCCTTGTCTATATGGTGTGTGTATAAACTACTTTTCTCTACAATTCTCTCCCATCTCCATATCCCAATTACATATAATACTGCGTGTGCTGTTATAATGAACATACTGTTTATGGTACAATTGTACATTGCAGTATACAGTGTATTTTCATGTATTTCTATGGTCTCTATATAGTATGGTGTGTGTGTAGCAGTTTTCTTCTCTATTCTCTCCCATCACCTTCCCCTAATATTCTCACTTACAGTAATCCCACAATAGTGTGTTACATTGTCACAGTGTATTTCCAGGTGCCCTGTGCAGCTTTTATGGTGTGTGTGTGATGTGAGCGGTGTGTCTGGTGTCCTGAAGTGAGGAGCCAGTGTCTGATGATCTGCTCCATCTTCCTGGAAACAAGCTTGGCCGCCTTGTTCTTTGAAGCACTAATTGGCGCATGCGTTCTTCCGGAGTGCAGCTAATGGCAGGAAACCCTGCAGTAAAATCCAACTGCTTCAGGAAATTAAAACCAAAAGATTTGAAAATCAACAAAACAGACAGACTGCGTGCACTGACCCCAAATCTCTCCGAGCTAATCGTTCAGGATATATAAAAAAAGATCATTCATTGTAAACGGTGGAGTTAAGGAATGTCAGTGTTGGGAAGCTTTTGACTTCCTTGTCCTGAGCCGCTTGTGGAATAGAGACTTTTAATGTACACATTTGTTTCATTAAAACATTACAGCCGAGTCGATCATCACAGGGTAGAGACCACATGGCAAAGTCTTCCTTATGTCTTCATGGGGGCCCAGACCCTATTACATGATAACATCAATTCAGCTGTAACATGAAAATATTTCACAAGTCTACATTACCTGTGCTGTAGATTTCATCTGATTATCTATATAGATGATATTATTAGCTAAGGATAGTATATTAAAGTTACCCTTATTGATGAGATTATAGATCACATTCATTTCATAGATGAAATGATTGGGTAAGATTGATGATGTTCGCTAAAATGAATTATACTGATATCATTATAAGCTTTAACATTAGGATAAAGATCTTTATTTTCGACATGTGACTCCAATTTTCAAATCTTGCTGCACCCATCTGAACATAGCTGTCACTTTTGTAAAATAAATATCCTTATCCTGAGTTTTTATTGATATAATTAATAACTTGCTCAGTTCACTAACATAAGGATTTTTAGATTTTTATTTTAGCCTTGTGATTCGAATTTCAAATCTTACTTCACTTTCCAGAAACATAGCTATAATTTTTTTTTTTTTTTAAATAAATATCCTTATCCTGAAAGTTAGGTTGACCATAAACTATACAATCTGATTGTATAGTAGATCTAAAGCGCTGCGTAAACTGTTGGCGCTATATAAATCCTGTATAATAATAATAATAATATAATACTATCAGCTATGCAGGACAAGGGCCTGCTTGATTTGATATTAATTAAGATGGAATGTTTTTAACATAGGGGTTGATTTACTAAAGGAAAATAGAAACAAAAAATACAGCGCTCGAGGATGGAGTACGAATCACTTTATAGTCTTAAAGTATTGCAAAAAAATACACATGAACTAAAAAATATAAATAAAAACTGCACACTAGGCAGAAAGTTTACACAAGCGAATCTATTGCAAAGTCCCCAAACACTTGAACAGTAACCATAAGGTGATGGTGGGATAGCAACCTGAAATCACTGCTGGGAGAAAGCTTCCAACCAAAGTACACTTCTGTAGTATATGAAGGTGGTACGGCCGTTAATAAACCTCTAAGCAGGGAGAAGAAAAACACACAGCGGGGAGACAGCATCCACGCTGGGAGTGATCAGAGATGTTATTCACCTGCCGAGGGAGAAATGGCTGTAGTTCTAATCCAACAGGGAGGCCGATGGAGGCGGGATCACTCCTCGCAACGGAGGATGTAGGGCAGTGAGGGAGATCCTGGATGGGAACCACCGTGCCAATACGAGGACGCCGCCGCGTCAATCAGAAGCGAGGAGGGAGGGGTGGAATCACCGCTGCGTCACATGAAGGGGAAGGGAGTGAAGTCCGGACTCTATCCCTCAAGGGTCATGTGACTCCAGGGGCCAATCAGTGGAAGAGATAGACGAGCAGTAAAATCAACAAGCTGAACGTCACTGAAGGAATTCCCAGACTGTCAGTATCTCAGCATTGGCTTCTTGTAAACAAGTGGGGGCATAAAACGAGATGGGGGTGAGCCGTGACTGACATGTTTCGCGTGCCAGACGCTTTGTCAAAGTCACGGACAGGCAACACCACCAGATTGAAATAGGAACATGTAACAATCCCATTGGATAATGGCAGGCGGGGGGACGGATTTAAAGTGTTAACCCCACCATCACCATTCGGTTCTTTATTTAAAAAAGCAACATATTGAGTTTGCAATTGTTTGTTGATATTAAACTAGAAACACCCAATAGTGACACATATACAAAAAATAATAATAGCACATAAACAAAAATACATAATACATACATTGAAAATAAAGTGGCCTATCTATGTATATAGACCATGCCCTACAGCCTATTGTTTGTGAATTGCCATCGTATATTAAAGATTCCAATGACATTATTAAGACCCTTGAAAATTATTCCTGGGAAGAGGGTTATGCTTGGGCGTCACTAGACGTGGCCTCTTTGTACACGTCAATACCCCACAACATTGGTTTAGCGGCAGTACAATACTTCTTAAGTAAGAACAATGATATTAACTCTTTACAATCTGAATTTATCAGTAGAGGTATTGAATTCTGCCTTAAACACAATTATTTTTCTTTCTGTGACCAGTTCTTTTTACAAAAGAAAGGTACTGCAATGGGGGCCAATTTTGCACCGGTTTATGCCAATTTGACTATGGGCTACTGGGAAACTTTGCAAATTTGGAATAACAATCCATTTTTGGAACACGTCGTCTTCTATGGGCGTTATATAGACGACGTAGTCCTCATTTGGAGTGGTGGTGCTGATCTTTTTTCATTATTTGTAGACCACTGTAACAATAATGAGCTAGGCCTTTCGTTTACGCACGTCTTCGATAAGGACAATTTAATTTTTTTGGATTTGGTACTTTCACATGATCAGGAGGTCATTACCACTAGTAATCATATTAAACCTACTAGTGGTAATTCATATTTACATTTTAATAGTTGCCATCACTCGTCGTGGAAATCAAATATCCCATATGGACAATTCAATAGGCTACGGAGAAACTGTTCAAAGATACAGGACTACATGACCCAGGGCCTTACTATGAAGACGAAATTTAGAGAGAAGGGGTATCCACAAGAATTACTAGATGATGCTTTCAATTCCAATATGATTATGAACAAAAAGAAGAAGGTCATTAAGGACAGGGTCGTAAATAATATAAGGTTTATTTCCACTTTCAACACTGAACATAAAAATATAAGCAGCATTATTAACAAACATTTCAACATTCTTCAACTAGACCAATATCTGTCTTCTTCCCTTCCCCCTAAACCCCAGATTACCTTTAGAAGGGCACGGACCATCCGGAATATCATTGCACCAAGTAAAGTCACTAAGAATAACCCCACTCGTCCTTTAGATATTCGGGCCTACTTCAATAATAAAACCGGTATCTTCAGATGTGGTAAAAGAGGATGTCTTACTTGTCAGTCTATCTCTAAAGGAGGGACTGATGTTATTAAAACCAAAGACTGCAGTTTTCCGATTAATCAATTCATTACCTGTTCAACGGAATTCGTTGTTTACGTGTTGCGTTGTCCTTGTAAGTTGCTTTACGTAGGAAGGACAATCCGTACTTTACGGATACGAATAGGCGAGCATAGACGCCTTATCACAAAGGGCTGTGACAAACACAGTGTACCTAGACACTTCCTGCAGGCCCATAATAAAGATTTTAAGTGCCTGGAGGTCATGGCGATTGAGTCCATTCCAATAGGGTCACTTACGGCTAATGAAAGATTTTCCCTCCTCTGCAAGAGGGAAACTTATTGGATCTTTCGGATGGGTTCTTTGTCACCAGGTGGCCTTAACGAGGAGCTAGATATCCTCAGTATTACGAACGAAACTTGAATTAAATATTAAATTTTAAATTTTAGCATATAGAGCTTATGGCTCTTTTTATTCAACATTTTTTAAAAAATGATAGTTTTTATAGATAAATGTGTTCATGTCACTAATATTTATGTTATGAGTTGAGGATATTGTGTTTTGTATCATGATTTTTTATTATATTTTTTTATACACTTTTTATTTTTTATTTTTTATGTATATATTTTGTATTTATTTATTTTTTATTTTTTATTTTCATTTATTTTCAATGTATGTATTATGTATTTTTGTTTATGTGCTATTATTATTTTTTGTATATGTGTCACTATTGGGTGTTTCTAGTTTAATATCAACAAACAATTGCAAACTCAATATGTTGCTTTTTTAAATAAAGAACCGAATGGTGATGGTGGGGTTAACACTTTAAATCCGTCCCCCCGCCTGCCATTATCCAATGGGATTGTTACATGTTCCTATTTCAATCTGGTGGTGTTGCCTGTCCGTGACTTTGACAAAGCGTCTGGCACGCGAAACATGTCAGTCACGGCTCACCCCCATCTCGTTTTATGCCCCCACTTGTTTACAAGAAGCCAATGCTGAGATACTGACAGTCTGGGAATTCCTTCAGTGACGTTCAGCTTGTTGATTTTACTGCTCGTCTATCTCTTCCACTGATTGGCCCCTGGAGTCACATGACCCTTGAGGGATAGAGTCCGGACTTCATTCCCTTCCCCTTCATGTGACGCAGCGGTGATTCCACCCCTCCCTCCTCGCTTCTGATTGACGCGGCGGCGTCCTCGTATTGGCACGGTGGTTCCCATCCAGGATCTCCCTCACTGCCCTACATCCTCCGTTGCGAGGAGTGATCCCGCCTCCATCGGCCTCCCTGTTGGATTAGAACTACAGCCATTTCTCCCTCGGCAGGTGAATAACATCTCTGATCACTCCCAGCGTGGATGCTGTCTCCCCGCTGTGTGTTTTTCTTCTCCCTGCTTAGAGGTTTATTAACGGCCGTACCACCTTCATATACTACAGAAGTGTACTTTGGTTGGAAGCTTTCTCCCAGCAGTGATTTCAGGTTGCTATCCCACCATCACCTTATGGTTACTGTTCAAGTGTTTGGGGACTTTGCAATAGATTCGCTTGTGTAAACTTTCTGCCTAGTGTGCAGTTTTTATTTATATTTTTTAGTTCATGTGTATTTTTTTGCAATACTTTAAGACTATAAAGTGATTCGTACTCCATCCTCGAGCGCTGTATTTTTTGTTTCAGTTCTTTGCCCATGTTCTCAGGTGATTAACAGCTGCACGGAAAGGGTTTCTTTATCTTTTTTTACTACACAAAACACTGTGTTTTATTGTCCTTATGGTGTAGCGCTAGTAGTGGGAATTTTTTTCTTGTACTAAAGGAAAATAGACTGTGCAGTTGCACTCTGCAGGTACAGTTGCTTAACAGCTTAGTAAATGAGGAGAAGCTCTGTTGACTTCCATCATCCAATCAAGTGGAAGCAAACATTTTACATTTTTTCCAAGCAAGTGATTGGGTATTCTTTGTGACGCTTTCGCTCATTTACTAAGCTCTGGAGCAACTGCACATTTGCCTTTAGTAAAGACGAAGGCCCCGTACACACGACCGAGTTTCTCGGCAGAATTCAGCCAGAAACTCGATCGGAGCTGAATTCTGCCGAGAAACCCGGCCGTGTGTACACTTTTGGCCGAGGAAGCCGACGAGGATCTCGGTCTATTTCCTCGTTGTTCAATGGGAAATTTTGGCTCGCCGAGGTCCTCGGCGGCTTCACAAGGAACTCGACGAGCAAAACTATGTGTTTTGCCCGTCGAGTTCCTCGGTCGTGTGTACGGGGCCTAACTCACACAGTCTGAATTGTCGGGCGACATCAGTTGGCTCAATAGAAACCATCCGGCATTTGGCCTGTTTGTGTGGCAGCCGGTCTGACAGAAGCGGCTCAGCCGGCTTTTGTCGAAGGGTCAAGATCGAAAAAAAGTCTGCTGACGACTCCTGATCAGCTGATCGATGTGTTTTGGTGGGGGGGGGTTCCCCCTGTCAGAACACAATAGAACAATAGGGGAAATCACCGTACTAGCATTGGCTACAGCGGAACTGACCAGAACACAATAGAACAATGTGGGAAATCGCTGTACTAGCATTGGCTACAGTGGAACTGACCAGAACACAATAGAACAATGTGGGAAATCGCTGTACTAGCATTAGCTACAGTGGAACTGACCAGAACGCAATAGAACAATGTGGGAAATTGCTGTACTAGCATTGGCTACAGTGGAACTGACCAGAACACAATAGAACAATGTGGGAAATCGCTGTACTAGCATTGGATACAGTGGAACTGACCAGAACACAATAGAACAATGTGGGAAATCGCTGAACTAGCTTTGGCTACAGTGGAACTGACCAGAACGCAATAGAACAATGTGGGAAATTGCTGTACTAGCATTGGCTACAGTGGAACTGACCAGAACGCAATAGAACAATGGGGGAAATCACTGTACTAGCATTGGCTACAGTGGAACTGACCAGAACACAATAGAACAATGGGGGGAATCGCTGTACTAGCATTGGATACAGCGGAGCGGAACTGACCTGAGCTGTCAGTTTTTTTTCCCGTTCAATACACTGGGTTAACAAACACAAAAATATTAAGAGACTTTAATCAACCCCATAGTTCTGATAAATCTAAAGAAGATTGTACAGAGATTGTACAATCTGATTGTATTGTGTATGGCCAGCCTGGCTTGGTGAATTGAGCCTTGTGTGTACGTTATTGGTATTATTGTTGGTAAACTGTTTTATGTATGAATATCTTTTCTACTCGCCCACTTATATATATATATTCCATGTTGTGATGTCTCATCACCTGTACATGTTAATGTTTCCAGTGTCCTGATTAAATATATAGGTCTCTCTTTTCCCTGAAGGTGAAGCTGTGCATCTAGCCCGAGATTTTGGGTATGTCTGTGAAACAGAATTTCCTGCCAAAGCTGTAGCTGAGTATGTCAACCGGCAACACTCTGACCCAAATGAGCAAGTGACCAGGAAAAACATGCTACTAGCCACAAAGTAAGTCTGATTTTATTCTTCCACTGATGTTACTATGTGCTGGGGTGCTAGGAGGATTAAAGCTATAGCACTGGGAAGATTTAATGTGGGCTATGACCTTGTGTAAAGGGCACCATGCATGTTGGATGGACCGGTGTCTTTATTCAACTTTACTAACTATGTTACAATATGGCCATACAATCGCTGTATAATCAACATTAGATCTACCAAAACTATGTAGTATTAGGGCCTACTTGATCTATCCAATCAATTTGTGTCCAATCAGGCAGGACCTTTCACTACATACTCATAGCTCCCAACTGTCCCTGATTTCGAGGGACTGTCCCTGATTTGGAACAAAGTCTCCTTTAAGGGGGTGTGTCCTATGCCTATATACTTATTCTAATAGGTGTCCCTCATTCCCATCTCAAAAAGATCGGAGGTGCGAATACTTTTTGGCATGACCACCTTTATATTGATTGGACCCTGGGCAAACATATTCTTGGGCTCTCCTCAATCCGCTTATCAACTATTTAGGGACAGTGCAGGGCTCAAGAGGCAGCTGTTTTGGGCCCCACAACAATGACTGGGCCAGGTGCAGCTGCCCCTTTTGCCCTGTGTTAAAGACGGCCCTGCTTATTGGTAGATCTAAGGGCCACCATGCATGTTAAGGCTCCATTCACACCTAGGCGACAAAACGCCGGACGCCCGACGCTCGATACGCTGGAGGGGCGAATTTCCATTGCTGTCTATGAAATGGTTCCCATCTCACGCCGAACACCGAAACGCCGTACGCCTGCCGCCTGAAAACAAGTCCCGGACCCTTTTTTTTCAGGCGGCATTGGCGTTCGGCCATAGACAGCAATGTTAATTCTTTGTAAAAAAAAAAAAAGTAAACGAAATCGCGGCAAAACACGCTGCGGACGCGGCGTTACAATGTGAATGCAGCCTAAAAGTTGACCATACTATTTCTGTATAATCAACTTTAGATTTACCAAAACTGTGTAAAAGGAGTACCTACCTAAGCTATCCAATCAATGTAAAACCAGTAAGGCAGGCCCTTCCACTATACAGATGTTGGTAGATCTAAAGCCTCGTACACATGACCGTTTTTTTCCCTAGCAGTTTTTCCGACAGAAAAACTACTGGGAAAAAATAGAGAACTTGCTCTCTATTTTCCCGTCGGGATTCCCGGTAGAGTGTTTCCTGCCGAGAAAAACGGTCGTCTGTATGCTTACCTGAAGCCAAAATAAACCGTGCATGCTCGATAACAATTTGACGCATGCGCGGTAGCATAGAACGTAATTTGGCCGGCTCATCGTAGTCTTTGACGTCACCGCGTTCTTGTTATTCAAAAGAACGGCGTGTCTTTTGTGTGGCCGTGTGTATACGTGGCTTTTCAAGGCAAGCTTGGCAGGAATCCTGTCGTTAAAACTGACGTTTTTCAACCAGACGGGATTCCTGGCCGTGTGTACAGGGCTTTAGACTCACCCTATATGTTATAATCTGACCATAAAGTTTCTGTATAATCTTTAGCTCTACCAAAACTACATAAAAGGAGTACCGACGTAAGCTATCCAATCAATTTATAACCAATCAAACAGGCTTGCACTATTACTGCTTGGTGGATCGAAAGGAAATTGTACAATCAGACTGTAATGTGTTTGTCCAGCTTAAAGGGGTTGTAAAGGTACATTTTTTTTCCCTAAATAGCTTCCTTTACCTTAGTGCAGTCCTCCTTCACTTACCTCGTTCTCCGATTTTGCTTTTATATGTCATTATTTCTTCTGAGAAATCCTCACTTCCTGTTCTTCTGTCTGTAACTACACACAGTAATGCAAGGCTTTCTCCCTGGTGTGGAGTGTCGTGCTCACCCTCTCCCTTGGACTACAGGAGAGTCAGGACTCTCTCTATGTTGCAGGTAGAGAAAAGAGCTGTGTGTTAGTGGGCGTCCTGACTCTCCTGTAGTCCAAGGGAGGGGGAGAGCACGACACTCCACACCAGGGAGAAAGCCTTGCATTACTGTGTGGAGTTACAGACAGAAGAACAGGAAGTGAGGTTTTCTCAGAAGAAATAAGGACATTTAAGTGAAGGAGGACTGCACTAAGGTAAAGGAAGCTATTTAGGGGGAAAAAGTTACCTTTACAACCCCTTTAGGGAAATTGTACGGACAGTTTGTAATGTGGATGATCAGCTTCAGATGCAGTAACCTATAGTTTAGAAGCTATCTCTGTACTGACTTGAGCATAGTTAGCAGATGTCTGATTGGTTGGTATGAGTTTTTGCAGATAGTCATTTTGATCTGACCTATTAGATAAGCCTTTCTAAGGCATTGTATGTCTGTGCTATGGAGAGCATAGCTGATTGGACTTGTAGTTCAACAACAACTGAAATAGAGAGCCCCAGGCTGTCATCTGTTGCCCAGAACACTCAGCAAGGTCTTTTGCCTGCGAGCATTAGCACCAGCTGGAGTGCTGAAGTTTGCCCACCCTTGTCCTAAACTGAAAACAATTTAATGAACATTTTCAGGATCTCGAGTTAATCATTTGCAAGAAGTAAATTGCTTCCAACATGAAAAGGATTAAGAACCTCGTCGAAATACTTATCTAATTACCCAGAAATGTAATGCTTTATCAAAGTATATCTAAATATTGCTATCCCAGCTGCCAATTACCCCGTTTTACATGGATAGCTTTAATAAATATATTTAGTGTTAGCGTTCCAATGCGTTCATTTAAAGGTGGTTGATGATGTGGCTTGTGCTGTGATTGGTCTGTGTTGAGATTTGAGAAATTGTTAGGCTTCACGCACTGTGGATGTTTTTATCGTAGCTGTTAGGGGCACCTGGCATTTTTTTTTTCGCCCTCTATATGCCCTTGCATGTTAGCCTATGGGGTTGATTTACTAAAGGCAAACAGACTGTGCAGTTATCAAAGTGCAGTTGAACTCTTCAAGAGCAGTTGCTCCAGAGCTTAGTAAATGAGCAGAAGCTCTGCTGACCTTCATCATCCAATCACGTGCAAGCAGATTGGTTATTATTTGCAAAGTGACGTTTTATCTCATTTACTAAGCTCTGGAGCAACTGCACAGTCTATTTGCCTTTAGTAAATCAACCCCTTTGTGTCCATGTGCACATAGGCGTTTAGCGGTAGTGCCGTTAAGATGCAGAAAAAAAAACACGCAGCCAGGAGGAGTGGCGTTTTGGAAGAAAAAAATGTTCGGCACGTGTAAACGCGTCTAAACACATCTAAATTCGCAGTAGCCCTAGATGCGTTTATCGCTTAAACGTTCGTTCGTTTCATTGGCCAGAATAATAATTTATTCTGGCCAATGGCACTTGACGCACCTAAACGTTTACAAGCGTCAATCGTTTTTTTCCTGACAAAACGCTGCTGCCAGGAGGAAAGGCGTCTAAGAGAGATAACAAATCGTAAAAGTTACCGGGTCATGAGAACCTATTAAAATGGGATTCAGCTTCCTGAAATGCATTGCATTGCTTTTTTTTTTTTTGGGTGGTTTATTAAAATGGGGCAAAGAAAAATGGAGGATGAGCACAACAATTAAACATGGCCACATATCTTACAACCCGATCGTACAATCTTCTTAAAGCTGACTATACACTCAGGGCCATCGTTAATATTGATTGGACCCCGGGCAAACATTTTCTTGGGCCCTCCCAAATCCACTATTTGCAGGCAGTGTGGGTTTAAGATGCAGCTGCTTTGGACACCACAACAATGTATGGGCCAGGGGAAGCTTCCCCTTTTACCCTGTGATAAAGGCGGCCCTGCATACACTATACCATCTGATTGTACAATCTCCATTGAATCTTCCATCAACAATGGGAATATTGAATGGGAGGATTGTTTAGGTTTGTCCTCAAATTACATAGTTTTGGAGATTGTAGAGAGATTGTACAGATTGTATAGTGTATGATCAGCTTTGGATTTACCATCAACTATGTAGTGTGAGAACCTTCCCAAACAATCCAGTCATTAGGCAGGGGGCTAGGGGGGGACTGACCATTCGGGCACCCGGGCACTGCCTGAGGGCCCCATGCCACTAGGGTTGCCAGCCTCAGTAAAACCAGGGAAAGTATGTAAAAATCTTTTTTTTTTTTTTAAATACCAAGATTATTGCTGCCCTGCCTCTCCAGTACCTTCAGTGTGTGTATGTGTATTCTGTGTGTATGTATACTGTGTGTGTATATTGTGTGTCTGTTTGTATACTGTGTATGTATACTGTGTGTGTATATTGTGTGTCTGTGTGTGTATACTGTGTGTCTATACAGTGTATGTATACTGTATGTGTGTGTATACTGTGTGGCCCCATAATCTATTGCCTGGGGGCCCCATAATCTCCTATTGCCCGGGGGCCCCATAATCTCCTATTGCCCGGGGATTCGCCCAAGTTGTCAGTCCACCCCTTCAGGGGCCTATACTACAGGTACAGTAAATACCTTGAACAATCAGATTGTACTCTGTGTGGCCAGCATTGGATCTAATTGATGGCTATGTACAATAGAGCAGTGGTTCCAGTCTCATCCCAGCCCTCTATCTATCAGTATTGCTGATCTGTGTTTCTCTAGCTTCCCCGACTGACGGGACATGGCTGGGATTTGTAGTTTCAGAGCAGATAAAGTGCCACAGGTTCTGAACATCTGCTTTATATTAACAAGCTATTTCCTAGCCAGAGACTTCTCCCTAGCCAGGAATGGAAGCAACCAGCGGAATATTTTTTACATATGCTCTGCATTTTGTTCTCACTATTTTTGCCACAAGAACTATTAGCTTAAGTCCCGAAAGTCCTTATCCATGTCAATAGGTTAGTTATTCTCCCAGAGGCTTTCCAAGCAGACTGTGAGGAACGCAGCAGTCCTCTTTATGGTGCTTGTAGAGTTTATACAACTGGAGGGGATCAGATGTGTAGACTGTAATGTAAATTGCCATACACGTCACCATTCTTGTCTGTCATAGATTGGTCACTGCTGAACCTGGCAGCCCTGTTTAAATCTATCTGAAAGAAAAACAAAGCGGCCAATCAAATTCTCTCTTTCATTCTCTAACCTGCAATGTAGGAAAGAGAGAACTGATTTCATAAATAACAAGCGATTCTCCTTTAGGACCCAATTCATACCTGAGTGTAGCTGAACCTGCTCATGGTTTGTACGCGTTTTCATGTGTTAACGCACGTTGCACCTAAGGGGCGCATTGCTCTACATGCAACTAACGCCCCAAAGTAGCCCCAGAACCTTTTATTTTGTGGAGCGTTGGGCAGTTTTTTAGTGGGCAATTTGTCGCCTTTGTTGAGTGTTTTGTCGCATGACAAAATGCGCGTCTGCTTAGGCTGCCTTTGGCAAACGCAAGCAAAATCGCACATTTCTACCCGCATTTACAGAAATGCAGCAAAATGCGCAATGTGCTCGCGGTTCTATTATTTTTAAATGGCACCCCAAATGCGGGGAGTTTAATGCTGCGTTTGTCACGTGAATTAATGCTTTAGAATACTGTGGCAAAACAACATGCATTGCCAAACACCCCAAATTTGGCATGTGAGCATCTTTGGTGTGTTTGTCACGCATATGGCAGCCCATTCAAGTGAAAGGGTTTCCTTATTTGCGATGTGAATGGGGACCTGTAACAAATATAAAGTAGATGGCTGCTAAAGTGGAAATACACTATGAGGCCGCGTACACACGGCCGAGAAACTCGACGGGCAAAACACATCGTTTTGCTCGTCAAGTTCCTTGTGAAGCCGGCGAGCCAAATTTTCCCATTGCCGTCAAGGAAATAGAGAACATGTTAACTTTTTGGCCCAACGAGATCCTCGTCGGTTTCCTCGTCGAAAAGTGTACACACGACCGGTTTCCTCGGCAAAAACAAACAAACCAGCAAGCTTCTTGCTGGTTTTTGCCGAGAAACTCGGCCGTGTGTACGAGGCCTAAGGGTTCAATCACACCAGGTAAGGATGAGACTGCATTGGACAGCAAATCCTGCGCAGTTCCACCACATGGTGTATGGTGTGCCTGGTGTTGCGGTGGTGTGGGTGTGTGGGCGGTGTGCGTAGATTACTTTTTTTCCATAGCAGCGCAGTGCGAGGCAATCCACGACCACGCACAATGCAGCCAGCAGTTGAATTTAAAGTGGAAGATAATTGAAGCCCTGAATAAACTAAAATCTACTCCAAAACTCATTTTAAGCCTATTCATTCTTACTTAAAGCGGAGGTTCACCCGTATATATGACTATTTCCCCCTAGATGGATGCTCGTTTTGTCTAGGGGAATCGGCTAGATGTTTTAAAATATGAGCAGTACTTACGGTTTACGAGATGCATCTTCTCCGTCTCTTCAGGGTATGGGCTGCGGGACTGGGCGTTCCTATTTTGATTGACAGTCTTCCGAGAGGCTTCCGACGGTCGCATCCATCGCGTCACGATTTTCCGAAAGAAGCCGAACGTCGGTGCGCAGGCGCAGTATAGAGCCGCACCGACGTTCGGCTCCTTTTGGCTACGAGTGACGCGATGGATGCGACCGTCGGAAGCCTCTCGGAAGACTGTCAATCAAGAAGGAACGCCCGCTCCCGAAGACCCATACCCGGAAGCGACGGAGAAGATGCATCTCGAAAACGGGTAAGTACGGATCATATTTTAAAACAAATAGCCGATTCCCCTAGACAAAACGAGCAGGAATCTAAGGGGAGAAGATAAAAAAAAAACGAATTGGGTGAACTCCCGCTTTAAAGAAAAGATGCCTACTTATTTGTTCTGAAGCCGGTCTGGTGACATGATTTCTCCAAAACTGGTGTCATTGTAGAGGTGAGATCTCCGCTGTGCAGCCCACGTGATGACGTCCCCCATAGGCTTACTATGGGGCATCCGTTGTCGGCTGTGCCTCCTCTACACCGAAGCCTCCGCTGACAGCTGATCATGTGACCAGACCGTAGTGACTTTAGAATAGGCTTAGAATGGGGGTGGGAGTAGATGTAAGCTTAGTTTGGGTTTGCCTTGCCTTCTACGATAATAAAATGTCTCAGTGACATTTCAATAAAATTCATTAGAAAAAGTGAACAGTGCGATGTGCTGAGGGCCCTCTGATTTCTCCTATATTGAATTGTATTGTAACTGTACTGTCTGCCCTAATGTAGTAAAGCGCTGTGCAAACTGTTGGCGCTGTATAAATCCTGATTAGTAATAATAATCAGTGCATCAGCACTGCAGCAATCCAACCCCAGCTGTTGGTATGAATTAGCTCTAACTCTAATGACTCATTCGCACATGTTGCTTAATGTAACCCCTCTGAAAAGCGATCCGTGGTGGATCGCTTTTCAGAGAGCCTCTGACCGGCGATAGAGGAGGTGATATGTCGCCTCCTCACCATCTGTGTTAGCCCCCAAAATGCTGATCCAACTCGCCACTATCAAATGCATGCATCGGCACAATCATACGCATTGCACGTGGTGGCAGGCAGTTGTGGCGCATATTCACATCCCATTAAATTTTTGCAAAACATTGTGTTCATGGCATGTGTACAGCCCTGAGGGGTTGCTTTTCTGCAGAGTGTGTGTGTGTGTGGCGGGGGGGGGGGGGGGGGGGGTTATGGAGTATGCATAGGTGTGCGCAGGGGGTGTGCTGGTTGTGCCTGGGCAAACGCTAATCACCCTGTGCGGCGCAGATCCCCCCTGCTGATATTTCACCATAACTCCCCAACAGGACTCATAAAAAAATATTGTAAAAATAATAATAATAATAAATAAAATAATATATAATACTACTACTACTACTACTACTACTACTACTAATAATAATAATAATAATAATAATAATAATAATAATAATAATAATAATAAATAAAATAATATATAATAAAAATGATAATAATAATAATAATAATAATAATAATAATAATAATAATAATAATAATAATAAAATAATCAAAATAAAAACTACTGACACCCTCCACTGCCATACTGACACCAACCTCTGCCCTACTGACAAGTCTACTGCTCTACTGATACCACCCACTGCCCTACTAACACCGTCCATGTTTTAATACATTTGGGGTGCACATCCTAATGCAATAGGCTGTGCACACCTATGGGAGTGTGGCTCTGCACCTTGTGAAATTGATCCCTAAACCAATCAGATGCCAGCATTTACCCACTCATTGTTGACAGAACAAGTTAAAGTAGCCTTCTGATTGGTAGATTTGAGTTCTTGCCATTTCTGTAATGCTCTTTGATTGATTGGCCATGGAAGTGTGACTTGTAGCCACCTCTAAGGAATATATCAACTGATTTCTCTCTCATTTCT